>NW_026899841.1:0-9949 GCF_033153095.1 Gastrolobium bilobum
ATTTAAGTTTGAAATTTTAAATGATTTTTATCGACTATAATTGTATTTTTATAATTTTAAATATTTTATTGTTTAATCTATAAATTTATATTAGTGGGGTTGGACATGTGTTCGATTCCTGCTGAATGCATTCTTGGGGAGGGGGCTGAACCTTTAGCCATCACTGCTCCCCCGCACTCCGAATTAGTCCCATAGCCGGCTCAAAGAGTCGAAGCTCGTGCGGATACCGGAGGGAGCCAACTCGCCTCAAAGAGGTAATTAGGGTTGGGTAACTCCAAAAAAAAAATATTAAATTCATATTATTATATATATCTTTTCTCACTGCATAAATATTAAATGTTGAACTCTTTTGCCACATATCTAGTTTACATAATTTTCTATTTAATTTATTTCCAAATTTCAAATTTATTTTACAATATAAATAATTTTGTTATTTTATAATATTTTTTTAATGTGTTTGTTTTTTTAATACAACATTAATAGAGCTAACAATTATCCAAACCTGTTAAGATTTGTTGACATATAAATTTCCAAAACGATATGCTATCAGTTGTTAGTATGTGTTTTTTGAATTATTCAATGAGTCGGATTATAATTTTTGTTTACTCAGTCTTTGTTTGAGTAAAATCGAACTTGTAAAATTAAACTTTTAAAAGACGAACCAAAACATAATCAAAGATTGGATTAATCATTTTATTATTAACATTTATTGCACAACATATAACACTACAATTTTTGCTTTTAATATTAATTAACGTCGTTATTGATACTGGAAGATATAACTGATTTTTCAGCAGCAAGAGAGTACTATTTTTTTTCGCTAGAAGTTTTGAATCAATGTTGAAAAAAACAATCAAAAAACTTTGGTTATGAATATACCATATTAGTTGTCACTTGAACAAAAGACATTGCAAATAAAAGTCATAATAACAACAACAATCCTGTAAACATTTCGTCTCCAAGACACAAAAAAATCATCCTCAAGACATAGTTGCCAAATCTACGGGGTGGTCTCATTTGCTTCTGCATCAAATCTATTTAAAAAAAGAAAGGAAAATCAGTGATGAGCATCTCAACTTTGATCCAAATCCAAATCCTACAGAAAAAAAGGATGATCCATTAAACAGGGGAAAAAAATAACAACTACAGCGCGAACAGAGTGCACTCTACGTCAAAATATACGTTTTCAATATTTCATAGCAATGATAATACAAACCCTCTTGCAATGCAGCTCGCGCAATTCACCAGCACTCATCCCCAACAAAGACACACAATCGCGATCAAACAGAAGAAATGATGTGGAATCCATGTTATCCACAACTCTTACCTGAACACTAAATCTATCGTTTTGGAAAATTGTATAACAAAAAAAAATATTAAGCATACAGATTAAAGACAAATTAAAAACCAAGAACAATACATTCACAAAAAAAAAAAAACCAAGAACAATATATTACCTCGGATAATAATCTTCCCAAGTTGTAACCTTAAATATAGCAATCGCAGGCAAACAGTTCACATCATTCATACAGACTTGATATAATTCAAGAAAAGCGAAAAAAAAAATTCGATATTTACCTCGCCACAAAGCTTCACATCACTGATAGACTACTTTTTGGTCTCCTTCAGAAAATCATTTTCGTAAGAATAGGAGGACTGAGTAGACAACTGAGTCATCCTCAAACTACTTTCCACACCATCAGCCGAAAGACTATAAAGAGAAAAATCATAACACCATAAATGATTAACCGAATAAATTGTCAAATGAGTTCAAGAATAACAAACACACCATTTTTTGAACTCAACGATCTCTGGCATCTTCGAATCCATGACAATCCTCATTGTATATTTTGTATTTGTTAACCCAACCTTACCTATCGAGTTAAGTATATCAAATAAAAATCGAAAAGCCAAAAATAAAATAACGTGAATAAAACATAATACAGAAGCATAACGTTTTGTTAAAAAAGATTGTTAAAATCATACCCCTAAAACATTTTATCCTGTCTAGCTGGACTATCATGACGTTATGAGGAGTGTCACTATTTTCCAAAAAAGATTGGACCTCATCCACATAATGCTCCCACAAAGTGCACTCCAGCTTGTGACCCTTTCATATGAGTTGCAGCAAGAACAACAGTAATACACGAAAAATATAAGCTAACAAAGCTTGACAAAATTACGTAAAATAAATAAGAAGACATAAAATTACGTAATGATGTAATGTAAAAAAAAAACAACGACGAAAAAGAAAGAAAATCATACTTTCATTTTAAGTAATGAAGTAATGACAAAAATCTATTGAACTGCAAGAACAAAGTTACGTACTATTATAAATATCACCTAGTGATTGTCTATTGCAGCTGAACTCATTGAGTGTATTGCCTATTTCGGAAAGGCTGTAATATCCAAATAATAATAATAATAATAATAATAATCAACCGGATTCAATACTGTACAAATGAATGATTATCACTTTGGGGTAAATGAGATAAATGACGAAGTAAACTTACCTGCCAACGGAGAAGGCAGAAATCGGAGAAAAAATTTCTATAGAATATTAGTAAAGTGAATTAGTATGAAGATATTACAGTTTGCAGTGGAGGAATAAGATGAGAGATTATTAAAACTACCTCTGTTTATTATATTTTGCAGAGGAGTTTCTGTTTATAAAACAAACAATGACGAAAAAAACCAGTCTTTCATTTTAAGTAATGAAATAATGATAAAGGGAGAGGCAAAAAATAAAGAAAAATGCTCTACAAAATATTGATAATATGAATTAGATATCAAAATGATAATATGAAATAGCTTGCAAGGATAGTAATTGGGTCGTACCAGTCAATGGAAAAGATACATTACAGTCTGTAGGGGAGGAATTACATAAGATATGATCAAAACAACCTCTGTTTCTTCTCTTCTGTGAAGTGGTTTCAGTTTCTGTTGGATGTTTTCTCATAATGCTTCAGGATATACAGCGACTCAACAATGTGTTTATTAGCGCACACATAAGGTATTCATATTTTCTCATTCAAAAAATAATTCTGCAGAAAGAAAATGAGACCAAAAAAAACAAACAAACGAATATTCTATAAGCTACTTTTGTGTTTTCTATACTCACGTCTGAAAAGTCTTTCAAGAACAAAAGAAAATTAACGAATTTCAAATTTCAGAACAGAGAGTCCAAAATTCAATGAATAACAATAAGATTTGAGTTGTTCAGAATATACCACAATGAAGCCCCAAAAATTAGATTTAATCTGCTCCCAAAAGAAAGAAAGATTTCAGCACCCAAGAGAGAGGAATGCAGATTCGTTCTTGAGTATAGATTTCAAAGGAATGCTTCCAATGTCCAAATCTTGAAGCACAATAGAGTGATTTCGTCTTGCCATAAATTTATCCAGAAATCAAACCATAGAACCACCAACATACGCACAATAGATTTAGGGTTCAAGATGATAAAAAATGTTGAAGAGGATTTGAGATTTTTTTGGAGAGAGATGAAGAGAACAATCACTTTACGAATAAAATTTGAGGACCAACATTACAAAGATGAAGAATTTTGATTTTTCAGAGTGATGAATTCTTGGTATGTTAAAAGATGATTTTTGCAAGAAGAAAAATGAATAAAGAAGAGCATTGTTCTCTACCTTGAATTGTGAGAAGGCATGTATATTTTGTTAAACGTTTAACAATTCCAATGGAAAAAGTAGGTGAACATTAATTGAGCTGTCAGTTTTTGAAATTTAAATTTTGAACTCCAATATTTAAAATTTGAAAATAAGATGAGCTGTGTGCCAATAAAAATGAGAACAAATTTGCACCATTGATTTGAGATAGAAAATGGTGTCCATCGATTTTGAGTCCAGATTATAATATCTTTTATATTTTTTTTATTCCTTGAATTACCAAAGAAGGAAAGTTTTAGATTTGTGTAGTGAGAAAGTGTAAGAACCCACACTGCTAATTAAGGAAATTTATTAGATAATTATGAGATAATTTCATAATTGACCCTAATAATTATTATGAGGCTCTAATAATTATAGTAAGTGAGTAATAATGCTAAAAGTCGCTTTTCTTACGAAAAGTGCAGACACTGGTTCTGCTAGTCGGTATAAATGTGTACCGAAAAAGTATCCCGGAAAATTATAATAAGTGCATGATAATTCCTAGAATAATATATAGGACTTGTAAAACGAGTTTCAAGTTAATATAATGAGAACTGGTGCCAGAAACTGATACTGTTATGAAAAGCGCGTACCGGAAAGGTGCTCCGAAAAAATAAGAAAAATATGATAAATCTTGTAAAATTGAGTAGGTTCAGAATCCTAAGTTTGGGATTAAAATGCTAAGCGTAGCTATTTTTGCTAATACTGTGGGTTTGATGTTAAGTGAACTATATATATGACTTTTGGGCTCAAAACCCTAGGTTATTCTATTCTTACGTGACCTTTGGAGGCTGATCAGCCCTTTGGTACTGTTCCATTGCTGGTCACCTTGCACCTTGTGAGCCAAGTGGCCTTTTCTTCCTTGTTCTTCATTGAATCTTCTCTCAAACACTTGAGTGAGTAAGGGTTGGCCTTGGTGGTGAGTAGGGAACCTCTTTCTGAGTTTAGGTTCAGCATTTGTGGGGCTTCAGGAGCTGTGATTCTGAGTTGTGAGGGTTAAACCTTTGTTCATGTCATTTGTGGTGCCAAGAAGTGATCTTTTGGCTTAAAGGACCAAGCTTGGTGTGCCACTTTCGTTTTTGAACCAAGTCAGAACCTTGGAGCTGAGTTTGGAGCTCCAAGTTACCTCATTTTTGGAGTTTTGGTGCATTGGAAGGTATACCATGATCACCCTTGTGTATTTTGATGTTATAAGCTTGTTTAAGCAATTAAAAATCGTAACTTGAACCATTTGATAAAAGGAAGGTGTTTCTGGGTTCATAACATGTTAATAAACATTTGTTTAAGGAGTTCTTGGACTCCAGATCGAGTTTGGATCATTGGAGGTCGATTTTTCCTTTAAAACTCAGTTTTCTGCATTCTGTCGAAGAAGTATTCGAATACTTTTCGGGAAGTATTCGAATACTTCCTGAAAAAAGGCAGTAATCGAATACTTCGCGAGACAGCAACGACCTAGTTTATTAAAATTACGATATCTCAAGCTTCAGAGCTCTAAATTGAGTGAGGTTTTGACCTATGTGGAGCTAACACATAGGGATACAACCCTGTAAATTTTCAGATCCATTGGATAAGTGTATTTCTCTCAGTGTATGTTTGAAATCGAGACCCTATTGCTGGAAATTCAGCTTGTTGTAGGAACTTTGCAAAAATCATAACCGGAGTTATACAACTCCGATTGAGGCAAAAGATATGTCGTTGGAAAGCTTGAGTTGTCTAGTTTAACATAGTAAAATTTTAGAGTATTTGGTAAAGAGTTGCAATGATAGTTTTAATCTGGTAGTCGAATACTCATGGCAGGAGTATGGGAATACTTTTCTGGGAAGAAAAGTATTCGGATACCTTTGAAGAAGTATTCGAATACTGAAGAGTATTCGAATATAGTAAGGTTTAGTATTCAGATACTTGGGTATTTTAATAATGGGGGGAAAAGTATTCAGATACTTGGTAGTATTCGAATACTTTAATGAAAGTAATCGAATACTTTCTGGAGAGCTGGAGTATTCGAATACTACTCGTGAAGTATTCGAATACTTCCGGCAGAAACAACATGTAATGAGTTAAAATGAGTAGGAAAGACTTAATCACTTAATGTAATCTGAGCTATGATTATTGATGAGTAATTATGGTATATGCAGATTGTGATTGTGCTGTTTATGGGCCTTGAGCTGTGTGGACTCTTGGTTTGGATAGCTAGCTTACAAGGTAAGCTTTCGTGTCCTTGGTTTAGCCACTGTGTAGTTCCACCGTGCCCCATGGGGGAATGGTTATATGCATGATGTGTTACATGCTTTGATATATTTGGAATGCTGTTGAGCTTTATGTGTAATGGCTTTTAATATGCATGTGTTGTTCCATCTTGACAGTAAGCCTGAGTATGTGGCGTCATATAAGACGGTGATCCAGGATGGATGCAAGTAGCATCTTGCACTATGTGTGGGTATTTGGCGTATATAAATCCTGCATTTCTCTGGCCAGTAGAATAGTATTGACACACATGGCATGATTATCTGCTGCATTGCACTATTTTGGAAATGATATTGTTAAACTGTTTTAGAACTTATATTGCACATGTAAGTGAGCTTGGGGTGGAAAATCCTTGAGGAACCCTTGCCTTACTGAGATTTCTTGTTTAGAGATCTCACCCCACGTTTGGGGAATACTTATTTCAGGTTCAGGCAGTGTGGGGACTAATGCCTCTGGCGGCAGGAGGCCAGAGCTCAGTTGATGATTATTGTTGTTATATTTATGCTGGCATGACTGGATTGGATGTTGTTTATGTTCTCTATCATTTATGATTGTTGAGTTGAGACTTATGTTGGGCTTTGTTGCCTTAATTGGATGAGCATGAGAGTTGTCCATGCCACTACGTTGTTAGTACTTTTAGCTTGAGTTGTATAAACTGATAGGTGTTCCGGTCTACGTGTGGTAGTTCTGTGACTAGAGACTTATATCTATGTTATTTATATCATGAGGTATTTCAGTTAGCTGTTTATTGCAATGTACATACAGGCGACGTTTGAAAATGAATAAGTAATCAAGTTGGTAATGATTAATGACATCATAATTGAAAAGAAAAAGATATTCCGCATTTTTAATTAAGCACAACTTAATACGATAACATGATAACATTACCGGATATATACAAGGTGTTACATTTATGGTATCAGAGCAATGGTTCGAGGGAAAAGCCTGTATGTATTGCAATAACTTAAGATGTTTGGTTGTGTCTGTCTTGTGTGTTTGCTCCGTTGGGTTTTATTATGATGATGCGTATGTGATCACACTGCGTGGGCCTGATCAACTCATAATGTGTGTAACTTGTGCAAGAGTCATGGTAATACCCAAGAAAACATGAGAGACTGTTCAGGGTCAATCCGACCCAATCCTGACCGCATTGACTGAGATGCAGGAGGCCACTAGATTGGCCAACGTGGTAATGATGGACGCTGCTAGAGAAGCGAACCAGTTGGCCACGGAGGATGCTCTTGAGGCAAATCGGCTAGCGAACATGACCATGATGCGGGTTATGTTGGAGGAGATGAGGGCTGGTCCTGCTGTTGGCCAATATCCTCCGCCACACCTCCACTGCCACCGCCGCCGCCGCCTCCACCTAGTGTTTAGGATGAGACCCTGAGTCACATTGGTAGTGCTACTCATGTCACTGGGGTGATGGAACCCTACTTTGAGCCTGCTGAGGACTGTGACGTGATTGACCGTCGGCTGAACGCTTTCAGAAAGCATAAGCCACCTTCTTTTGATGGGTCTTTGGATTCTATTGTTGTAGCAAGATGGCTGCAATCGCTGGACAAGATCTTCTGGGACATGTAGTGTACAGATCCGCAGAAGCTGATGGTTACTACTTACATGCTGGAGGGCGATGCCCACGAGTGGTGGACGAACACCTCCCGTGCTTATGAGATGCAGGGTCATGTGTTGACGTGGCCATTCTTTGAGGATTGCTTTTTGGGCAAGTATTTCCCTTATGACGCGCAGGAGAGGAAGCAAAGGGAATTTGATAGATTGGTTCAGGGCTTAATGTTTGTTGACGAGTACCTGGTGATAACTCTCCCAATTGAGAGTTAATTTATTATTTTATGATGAAATTGTTGCATAAATTCCATATACAGTGTCTAAATTGCATGATAATTGAGCTAAATGTTGCATATTCATGATTAAGTGCTTTGAGATGACTAAATATGAAAAATGAGATAATATTCCCTGATTTTGTGTAAGAAAAGATGACTTGTTGAGTGTTTGTCTTCGCAGAAAAAATTAACGTAGGAATGCTGTAGCAAAGAAGATGACGAAGTAATGATATAGAAAACACTACAGCATGACAGCGTGGACAAAGGGTCAACCGAACTTTTGAATTCAAAAGTTAGCTATTCCCCAACAATGCACCAGCAAGCAAGTGAAGTTTCTGAAGATTTAATTCAGAAATCACAAGAGTCAAAGACAAATTCAAAGATTGAATCTTATCCAAATCCCAAAGAACAAGGACAACAACCTTGATTCGGTCAACAACATTGGCACAAGAAATCCAAGAAGATAAAGAACTTATCCAAATAAGTGCCAACAAATCCGAAAATCCCAAGAATCAAGGACAACAAACTCAGCTCATACTCGGTCAGCAACAACATTGGCACAAGGATTCTAAGAAGATCAAGATTCTATCCAAGCAAAGTGCCAACAACCCAAGAATCAAGGATACGATAAGGTTGCAGCAACTGGATTCATGAATCTCCACTCTTAATTCCTAAAGCCCAAAGCCCAACCATTTTTCCTATTTAAGAAGAGCTCCTCCACGAGTTAAAACACAGTTCGAAACACAGTCAGAGAGGTTCAAGGTTCAGAAGGTCAGAAGTAAGAAGGAGAGCTTTAGAAGGAGATAGTGAGGATTTTGGAAGAGGAAGAGAAGCGCTGGAGCTGTGCTGGAGCAGGGCAGTGACGACGTCTTCCTAAAGCAATTGTTTTCAACTTTTTTTTTGTTTTCTAATGAATTCTTTCTTTGTTTTCTCTGTCTTATCTAATTCCATTATGAGCTAAATTGCTCCATAGGATAGGTGATAAAGTACCTATGCTGTAACATTGATATGTATGCCTAATCTTTGTTTATGTTAATGTTTAATTAGTTATTCAACGAGTTTGCGTAATCTTATTCATGTGTGCATGTCGAGAGATACATATGTGATATTGAGAAGGTTGGGACCGAGAGGTTTCCGAATCCAGACCCTTGTTGAATTGTGTGGATTAATTAGGTTAATATAACTTGATTAAGTTGTGGGTAGAGAGATCATTCACACCACATAGCCTAGAACTTGAACAATTCAGTGATTAGTTTGGCCATAGAGATGTGGGAATTAGTTATTGGGTATATATGTTAGGTTGGCCAAAAGCCCCAACATACCTTAGTGTTCGGTTACTAATTAAGCATTGATATAGCATCGTTAAAGCATCGTTTCAGTATTGCTGTATCAGGGAAATTGATCCTGACCTATATCTCATCCATCATCTTAATACCTATTACTTTAGTTTCTTGTTTTCTTATTATTAGTTGCCTTTTATTTTACCAAACCAACCATTACAATCAATCATTTTACTCACTTTATTCACCTAAATAATCATTACTTGACACTTATCTCTGTGGGAATGATACTTGGACTCACACATCCCTTTATTACTTGTGACACGTGCACTTGCGTATTTGTGTGGAAGATTTAATTGATTACAAATTGCACAACAAGTTTTTGGCGCCGTTGCCGGGGATAAGTACAAAGTTATTTTTATTTCGGTAAAGAATTTTATTTCTTTTACATCCTTTACCTTTACCCTTACTGTTTTCAAGGTGTTAATGCAACATATGAGCAGTTCTTGATCAGAGGAAGAAGCAGATTTTGATCCTAAGATTGAAAGAACGTTTCGAGCAAGAAGGAGTCAAGAAAGACGTATCAATCCTGCAACAACACCTAACACGGACGCAAGGTTGGGAAACAGTGAAGAGGAAGGACTTGGACAGAACAATGGAGGTCCAAATCAGGCTGAGATTCCAGTCATAGCACATGCAATTCCTACGCTCAACAATCTGCATTCTGGAATCGTTCAACCTGATGTAGCAGCAGAGAATTTTGAGCTGAAGCCAATGATGTTTCACATGCTGCAGACCATTGGTCAATTCAATGGACTGGCTAGTGAAAACCCTCACCTTCACCTCCAGAATTTTATTGATGTAGCAGACACTTTCAAAATAAGAGGAGTTACATCTGATGCGCTAAAGATGAAGT
>NW_026899842.1:0-9970 GCF_033153095.1 Gastrolobium bilobum
ATGGTACTACAAGGTTCATCCATGCAATACCGTACATATCATAGATTTGTTTACAACTTTCACTTATAATCCAGCATTATAAATTTCATCTACAAGGTCAGACGAAACATTTAAGTCTGTTTCCCATAAGTCCTATAATATTCATATTTTACTTACTGCCATCTCTTGTCCATGGAGCAGTCAACACTGCATCCACAACATCAGGCTAAGGACTTACATTTGGTGTTCCAAGGTTGCCACGCAGGCTTCTTACGATGACTACGCATGTAACACAAAGGAATGGGTTGATCAGACCCACACTAAGGAATCACATATGCAGTAATCGATAAGAATCTACATACAACTATGCAACACACAACACAACTATATATTCATTATCAGAGTTCCCTAACAAAACTGCTCTGATACCATAAAATGTAAGTTCATTTAAAAAAAACGAGAGTAAATTTTTTTCGACTATTACGCGAGCATTTAAATCATAAAAAGCGTAATAATTAAAAGCTGTGACCGTAACCGTAAACTCTTGCGGAAGACTTATTTCAACTATTTTTATAACTTACATCATTTATTATGAGTTACTAAGGAGTTCCCATAAACTCACTTAGCCTATTTCCAACTTTACATTTTTACCAATTCGAACATGTTTCACTCTAAATTTTTCTGCGACCAAACCGATCGCAACTAACCCTTCTTCTCAGATTATATTTTTGTATTACTTAATTCCATTTTTAAAAAGCTATCATACGCTCAATTCGGAGCTCATTTGCTCCGGTTATCGCCGTTTGAAGTTGGATAAGCAATTAGCCCAAACAACCCCAAAAACAGCTCCAAACCACTCACATTGCTCGAATTACTGCACTCAATCTACTCAACCATTTGCTCTCAAATTTTTATCCTACAAACTAGACATCTAAAACTTCATTTTGATATATCACACGCTTAATTTGGCGGAGAAACGAAGCGGGAATTAATTTCCCAAATCCGGTCCAGAATCTGCCTCAGGTGCAGGGGCACATGGGCAGTCCGCGTTTCTCTATTTATTTCAGGCCGAAGATCAACCCAGAATTTTCTCAAATTTTGACACAAGGTAGAGGACATCTCAACCTTCAAAATGGCGTATGGAACGTCCCTAGGGGACCTCTATGGAGGGAGATATGCTCTCCCAAAGTTCGCCTAAAATCTGCCAATTCTACAGAAAATTCGCCAAAGTTTCCTTTGTTTTTCCAATAATCCCAAATTTGTAAAAGATCATTTAAACCTCAAATGTACCTAATAAACACATGATAATACAGTAATAATCCAATGGGTGGCACACACAAGGACCAACAACGCATTGGGGCACTTACAACCCAATCCAGTTTATAGTTATTCAACATAGAGTCCATATTAGTCATTCTCAAGTAGTTGCAATCACTAACACCTTTTTCATGCATATTTCCATCATACATATTATCATAACCTAAAATAGGCCTAAGGCCCTTCCATCATAATTAGACATGCATCAATACTATTACAATATGGCTTTACAAATTACAACTTGAAACTAAAACTTCAAATTACATTCTTCTAAAATTTCAACTTAATTTAAAAGACAACATAACCAAATACATCACTACTAGACTTAGGCAAAATGGCATGAACAAAATGCTAATGAAGCTACTAATAAATACAAATGACATGTTCATGCCCTAAGTCTAGCCTAGGCCACACGGCCAACAAAATGCAAAATATGAAGCGCTCCAGCGCTCCTGCTCCACTGCTATCTCCTGAAATAATTGCCCCGAGACGGGGTGAGATATACGAATATATCTCAGTAACCAAGAGGTTCTGGAGAAAACTCCACCCAATGGTTCACTTCGATGCATATCAATAGAATACAACAACCACTTTGAAAACGGGATAAAGCAAGGGATTTAGAGAATGGGGAATATAAAGAAAACAAAATACGACGATACGGGATGGTAACCCCAATTCCACGTACGCCCTCGGCATATATAAGCCTATGGGTATCATCCAAGGTGTGTTCACAGAAACCACAACCATGATGCCCAAACCAACCAAAACGCCAAAGACATTCCTAGTGTGCTCCTACCCGGATCACACACCATGACACGCAGTCAACTGGAACTCCCTCCTGGAGACCTATCCAGCGGAAGTCCGAAAATGCCCGAAGGCTAATAAAACTGTCTACTGGCCAGAGACTCGGTACCGCAGTACCCATAGCAATAATGCATGCATGCTCATGTGTTCTATACTATTCATACACACTTCCTACCGTTGCCATCAACTGGCAAGGTGGAACAGAAAAGGGGAACAAGCCCCAGTACCAAGAGGTTACCTTAATTCGTGTTTCCACAAGCTCCGCAGCAGCTTATCCCTCAACTCGGTACACAGCGGAATGCCTACACAGAGGACATTCCCAATCACTCTCAGTTCAACCCATACATGTTAATTTATAATTACACATGCAATGAACCAATTTCTTACCTCAATCCACTTGGTCCCGGACCAAGGGCAACTCACTGATTCAAGATTCGGGATTCAGGTCGACGTACGGCAACCTATACAATAACGTACATCCATCAGTACTCGTCAAATAGTATCAAAACGCAAAAACACAAAAATCCTCCCTTGATGGTTCGGCCATTGTAGTGTAAATGTGAGATTTATTTTTCTAAATTTTCTTTCTCATTTTGTTACGTCTCATTAGGTTGTCAATAGGCCAGTTCAATCATTTTCGCGTCGAATTACATCAAAACGCGAAAATCGCCAAATCACCCCTTTTCCCCTTGGAGGTTCGGCCATGTAGGTGTAAATTTGAGATTTATTTTCCTAAATTTTCTTTCTCATTTTATAACACTTCCTTAGGTTGCTTAGAGGCTAGTTCAATCGTCGTTTTTCCGTTTTATGACATTTACGCATCGTTTTGCGAAATATTTCACTTTAGGCTCATTTAGGTCTCTAAACACAATTCATTTTTCCCATTGATTCAAACACTTGCCAATCACAACAACCCATCTAAGCACTATATAACTACACAAATCATCATCCAATTCATTTTTCAACATCAATTTCTCAATTTTTCCTCAAAGGTTCGAATTTTACCCTATGACATTCCAAGGAATTTCCATTCAATTTTAATCACTCCAACCTTCACACAACCTATTATATCATCATACCATCATGCCACAATTCATCATACAAGGTCTCAACACCAAATTTCAAAAGTCCAAAGTCATGATCATCAATTTTTCTAAGTTAAAAATCCATATTTTTCACCAATAATTTTCATGGCATTTCTAGCTCTAACACATCATTCTAAGACATTATCATCTAATACACATTTTTCAATTGAGCTCTCTAACATCACCAATCACGAAATCAAGGTGTAGGGTTCATGAAAATAAACTACAATCAAACCATGTAAATGGGATGGAAATATACTCACAACCAAGGCTTGATGCTACCCCAAGACTCCTCCAAACAATGGAAGCTCAAATGACTCCATGAACCTCAAATGACTCCATGAACCTCAAATTTCTCCAAAAATTCGCAGCTGTAAATGGGCAATAACTCACCAAAGAGAGGGTTTCAAGGGAAACTAATCGGTGGAACGGGTTCGGATGATGATTTCCATCGAATTTCAAGACAAGAATCGATGGATTCGGTGGAGAAACGACTAAGTTATGATGAAATCAAATTTTTGCACAATGAAGGGGATGGAGGGGCTGTCACCGTGAAGAAGAAGGAGGGGAGGAGAGAGAAAGTGTGAAGAAAAGGTGAGTTTGACTCACTTAAGTCACAGGCGGGTCCCACACGCGTTTTAACTTTAATCAATCATCTAATTTCAACCACAAATTCATGACCTACGTATTTTTCTTGTTCATGTCATATTTTTGTTTCCCAAAAATCCTGATAAAATTTTCACGCTTATCGGTACAATTATACCGCAGTATTTTTACACCGGAAAATCACTATTCATCAATTTTTCCCAAAAAGACTCAATTCCATCAAATTTTATCAAAATCGTATTTCCTAACTCAACAAACCATTTATAACTCATATTTGAAACCTAGAGCTCAAAATTCAACTGGCACGTTTTACGGTGCAATCGTAACGCGGTATTTTTACCCGCAAAAAAACACTATTCACTGATTTTTCTGAAACTTGCCTGTCCACTCAATTTTTCGTTCTGAACCCATTTCCAAGGTTATTTTTACCATCTGAGACCTTCTACTCAATTTTTATCTTCCTAGGGTTGCGTGTTGGCTAATTACCGTTTTGCCCTTTCTTTGTATTTTGGCCTAATCTTTAGGATTTTCACTAATCCATCACTTGACTGCTCACTTAATATTTTAATTACTTGATTTAAAATTGTGAGGTGTTATACAATACATAATAATTGTGTTTTTGCATGAAAGAAAAATAACTTTGAGAATGCAAAATGTGGAATCTTAAATTCTCTGTGTTTGCAAAATATTTGCATTTTGGAATTAAAGTATGATAAATTTCTTGAAAATAACTGAGTTGATTTAATTCCAAATTATATGTTTTATTTAAAATATCATAAATGATGTGACGATTATGTATCATTTTAAGGGTTAAATTGGAATTTATTATTTGATATATATGTTATAGTCGAATAATGTTAAATTGAAAGTTTAAGGTATTAAGGAGCGATCAAGGGGGAGATTACGATGACCCTTTGAGAAATTTGTTTAGAGTTTGAAATTTTACACAAAACGATGGCTTCTTATGCTCCACAATCCAATGGGATTGTTGAGAGGAATGATGTCCTCTTTGAGGAATTTTGTTTAGAGTTTGGTACTATATATCAAACGATTGCTCCTTATGGTGTTGCAATTTAATGTGATTGCGTATAAAGAACCAGACATTAAATAAAATGATGTTGTTGATGTCTGGTTTATGGGGCAAAGTCATTTAATGACAAATTATATAATCAGTAAAGTACCCCACAAGAAAATTAAGAACATTCCCTATGAAATGTGGGGGTGTTTGGCTAAGGTTGCGGTTCCTAAACCTAAAAGGTTGAAAATCAGACCTAAAATTGTGGATTGTGTATTCATTGGTTATGCAGGTTTCTGGTTTATAAATCTGATGTTTCAGATATACATGTTAATACGGTTATTGAGTCAAGGGAAGTTACTTTCCTTGAAGACGTATTTCCGTATAAGAAAATATATGAATCAAGTGGTAATAATGATGATCAGGTTGTGATACCTCAGGATGCTACAACTGATACTGATCCTGTAGAGGATGTAGAAGATGAACCTAGACGTAGCAAGAGGCAAAGGACCGCCACATCCTTTGGACCTGATTTTATGACATATCTATTAGAAAATGAGCCTCGGACGTATAAGGAAGCTATAACGTTCCCGGAAAGACCATTCTGGGAAGAAGCTATCAATAGTGAGATAGAATCTATATTGTCCAACCACACTTGGGAATTGGTAAATCTTCCTCCTAGCAATAAGCCTTTAGGAAGTAAGTGGGTTTTCAAAAGAAAAATGAAAGAGAATGGCACTATTGATAAATATAAAGCAAGGCTTGTGGTAAAAGGTTACAGGCAACGTGAAGGTCTCGATTTTTTGATACTTATTCACCGGTTACAAGGATCACATCTATTAGGATGTTGATCGCGGTAGCTGCATTGAATGGATTACAAATACATCAAATGGATGTTAAGACTGCCTTTTTAAACGGCGACCTGGAAGAAGAGATATATTTAGAACAACCTGAAGGTTTTGTTGTTCCAGGACAAGAACGGAAAGTTTGTCGCTTATTAAAATCCCTTTACGGGTTAAAGCAAGCTACAAAACAATGGCATGAGAAATTTGACAAAGTTATGTTGTCAAATGAATTTCGAATTAATGAATGTGGCAAATGTGTCTATGTTTGAAATACTGAAAAAGGTTTTGCCATTGTCTGTCTTTATGTAGACGACATGTTGATCATGGGTAGTAATAATCAAATGATTAATGCTACTAAACAATTACTTAAAAGTAAGTTTGATATGAAAGATATGGGGATAGCAGACGTTATCCTAGGTATTAAAATCCATAGAACATCTACAGGGTTGGCCTTATCACAGGCTCACTATATAGCTAAGGTTCTTGAGAAATTCAAGAGTTTGAATATAACTTCTGTGAGGAACCTGTAGATTCTAATTTGAGTTTATTAAAGAACACTGGTAAAGCTACAACACAAAAGCTATATGCTCAAGTGTTGGGAAGCCTTATGTATGTTATGAACTGCACCAGACCTGATATTGCTTATGCAGTAAGTCTGTTAAGTCGCTTTACCAGTAATCCAAATGAGAATCATTGGAAAGCTATTGTAAGAGTTTTGGGATACTTGAAGTATACTCAGAATTATGCTTTGTATTACGAGAAATACCCTGCGGTTATAGAAGGGTATTGTGATGCAAATTGGATCACCGGCTCTAACGACATTAGATCCACAAGTGGATATGTGTTTACCCTTGGTGGAGGTGCTATGTCTTGGAAATCGTCCAAGCAAACCTGCATTGCAAGGTCAACCATGGAAGCAGAATTTATTGCTTTAGATAAGGCCGGTGAAGAAGCCGAATGGCTTCGTAATTTTATTGAGGATGTTCCTAATTGGCCAAGACCGGTACCATCCGTATGCATACATTGTGATAGCCAAGCAGCTATTGGAAGGGCCAAGAACGTCATGTATAACGGTAAGTCTAGACACATACGTCGAAGACATGATACCGTAAGACAACTATTCTCGAATGGAATCATTTCAATTGACTATGTTAAGTCTAAGGAAAACATAGTGGATCCGTTAACCAAAGGGATTCCTAGAGAGTTGGTTGAAAATTTGTCGAAATGAATGGGTTGTTTTTTCTTTGTTTTTTCTTTTTCTTTCGTACTGTAAACAATGAAACGGTTTTCATATCTATCTATATATATGAAAGCCAAGTGACTTTATTAAATGCTTGTGCACAGCGGTTTATTGCAACCGAAGAATTCTATGCATATATTATTATATTATGAAGGTTTACGGTTAATAATAACCATTGAATGAGTCTCGGTTATCAATTCCATGCATGGCTGGCAATTTATATATATGTTTATATGGCCTGTTTCAATACCTTTAAGGTCGAAGGAAGTTGCCTTTTAAAAAAAAAAAATATGGAAATTCCGGTTCTATTCTTTTATACATGGCATCTGTAACATTTACGGATTTGACAAAATCAACTTCGAAATAGTAAATGCATTTATGGAATTGAATTTATGATTGGAAATTAAATTTCAAACCTTGATTTGGTGTCAACCTCTTGCAGATTGAAAATGTTTCTTTGAAACATTGCATCTTTTGAATTTAAAGGAAAAAAATGGCAGTTTATTAACTATCTATTTTATAACTTGCTGCTGGAGCATTTTCCTTGTTTTATCTTGGTTTGATACTTCATTATTTAAATTTAAGTTGTGACAGTTATTACGTAGCCTCCATCATGTAATCGGTTATTGGGTTTTCTTACATGATATGAATCCAACTATGTTGGGATATGGACAAACATCATTTATAAAGGTGATAATTATTACACCCAACGTTATGGGTGTCCTGGTGGCAAGTGTGATGTACTATCATCTTTTGAGGAACCAAGGTTAGAAACCTTTTGGCCATTGGAGTGTGATTTTATTTCTTATGTGAATGTAACCACCACGCCACTGTAGGTGGTATACTAAGTTTTTGGCATTTTAGAATATGTCAAGTGAATTAGCATTGCTTGTTGTCATTCAAGTAATCTGAGGACAAATGGATGCGTTTTAATATCTATAATACGTTGATAATGATGCATCGAATGGATATGTGATGATGATCCATTGGAGAATTAATACATTTATTTCGTGGGAAATCTCTCGATTTCTTTGAATGAATATATATGAAGCAACTAATGAGTGTCATTACTCGTTTATGTGTATGAATGCATTGTGATTAATTGCATTAATTGAGATGTGATTTAAATGTGGAAATTAATTATGTATTGCATTGGATTCAATTACCTATGATTTGGATGTCATAAATGATATGCTGGTTGTGTATTATTTTATGGTTAACATGAAGTTTATGGTGAGATATATTCAATTTTTGTAGAGTCATAAAGTCTCTCCATATATGTTTAACGATTTTGATTTTATGATAGCCAGTGATAATTCTTTCTTAATTCCACTGTGTTAAAGATGGATATAAAAGTTTTATGTCCAATGAAATATTCTGTATTATATGAACGTGGAAAGAGCTATCTTAGTCATGGCATGATCAAAGTCAATGTGATGGCTTTAAATGTTGTCAATGACATAATAATTGTATATTATTTTATGGTAATGTTCAGTAAGAAAATTAAAGGCATAAGGAGCAATCTAGTGGGGAGAGTATGATGCCCCTTCGAGAAATTTTGTTTAAAGTTTGGTATTACATACCAAAAGATGGCTCCTTATGCTTCAGAATCCAATAGTATTGCTTAGAGAAAGAACCAGACATTAAATGAAATGAATATTTAGAACAACCTGAGGGTTTTGTTGTTCCAGGACAAGAACGGAAAGTTTGTCGCTTAATAAAATCCTTTTTACGGGTTAAAGCAAGCTCCAAAGCAATGGCATGCAAAATTTGACAATGTTATGTTATCAAATGGATTTCGAATCAATGAGTGTGACAAATGTGTCTATGTTCGAAATACTGAAAAAGGATTTGTCATTGTCTGTGTTTATGTAGACGACATGTTGATCATGGGTAGTAATAATCAAATGATTAAAGCTACTAAACAGTTACTTAATAGTAAGTTTGATATGAAAGATATGGGGATAGCAGACGTTATCCTAGGTATTAAAATCCATAGAACATCTGCAGGGTTGGCCTTATCACAGGCTCACTATATAGCTAAGGTTCTTGAGAAATTCAAAAGTTTGAATATAACTCCTGTGAGGAACCCTGTCGATTGTAATCTTAGTTTACTAAAGAACACTGGTAAAGCTACAACACAAAAGCTATATGCTCAAGTGTTGGGAAGCCTGATGTATGTTATGAACTGCACCAGACCTGATATTGCTTATGCAGTAAGTCTGTTAAGTCGCTTTACTAGTAATCCAAATGAAAATCATTGGAAAGCTATGGTAAGAGTTTTGGGATACCTGAAGTATACTCAAAATTTTGCTTTGCATTACGAGAAATACCCCGCAGTTATAGAAGGGTATTATGATGTAAATTGGATCACCGGCTCTAACGACACTAGATCCACAAGTGGATATGTGTTCACCCTTGGTGGAGGTGTTGTGTGTCTTGGAAATCATCCAAGCAGACCTGCATTGCAAGGTTAACCATGGAAGCAGAATTTATTGCTTTAGATAAAGTCGGTGAAGAAGCCGAATGGCTTCGTAACTTTATTGAGGATGTTCCTAATTGGCCAAAACCGGTACCATCTGTATGCATACATTGTGATAGCCTAATAGCTATTGGAAGGGCCAAGAACGTCATGTATAACGGTAAGTCTAGACACATACGTCGTAGACATGATACCGTAAGACAACTACTCTCGAATGGAATTATTACAATTGACTATGTTAAGTCTAAAGAGAACATAGCGGATCCGTTAACCAAAGGGATTCTTAGAGAGTTGGTTGAAAATTTGTCGAAAGGAATGGGTTTAAGGCCTATCAATTGTTGAGCATTGCGGTAACTCTACCTAGAATAGTGGAGATCCCATGAACTAGGTTCAAAGAGACAACTAAGTGATGGTCGACTGTTCAAACACTGTGGAGTTTTTAAACTCATACTCATTCCTAATCACCTATGTGAGTGTGAAGTGACTCCTAGGGTATACCGCTTCTATGAGAATTTTTCAAAGGCCGATTCTCGTTGAGGAAATTACACTTTGCAGAACCAGCATTTTTTGGTGTAGTTTCCTCTGGCATTTTGTTGT
>NW_026899843.1:0-9850 GCF_033153095.1 Gastrolobium bilobum
TGATGCGTATAGGGAGGAGATTCCTTGCATGTCATGCCTTGGTTAGGGAGATTCATCATTATTTGGGGAGTGAGGCGCATGGGGAGGGGAGTTCTTGCATGTCATGCCTTGGTTAGGGAGATTCATCATTATTTGGGGAGTGAGGCGCATGGGGAGGGGAGTTCTTGCATGTCATGCCTTGGTTAAATGCTTTAATCATTACTTGAGAAAGGTTGGTTAGTGTGTAAGGCTTTTGCCTTTTAACTTTCCTTAATTAAAATCCTAGGAGAAAGTGTCATTGTGATTTCCCAATGCATGGGGTTGGGAGTCACCTTGAGTGTCCCATACTCAACGTAAAGTGTGTGGAGAAGCCTTCCCTTTTCATGATAATTATTGCGCCTAGGGAAAAAGGGAAAAGGTGGCTCCACCTTTTTAATCATAAATGGGGAAGGTTTAGGTTTATGAACCCTTTGGTGTGTGCCTAGGGGGAATGGAAAGTGAACCTACTTTTAATGAGGAAAACCTTGATTTATGATCCCTTAGTGTATCACCTAGGAAGAAGGAAAGACACTTGTCTTCTTGCTTCTACATCGTCGCAGCTTTGCCTTGGGAATAGTCAAGTTCTATTCCATTCCTTTTCCTTTATTGGTTGCATGTAGTGGCATCCATTCATCATGTGCCACGTCACTCTTCATAGGTCCATGGACTTTGGTCTTGTTGCCCACTAGGGGTCCACGGTTTTGGGTTCCTAATGGGGTGGGTTTGCTTTGCATTTGGGCCAAGGTCACACTAAGTATTGGGTTCGGCCCACTTGGTCTTTTGGTGTTGGATTTCCATGGAAGTAAATAAATGGGCTTACTCTTGTTCCTTTACATGTTGGGTTCGGCCCAAGGAGTCTCTTTGGTTGGGCTACTTATGTTTACCATTAATGTGGGCATAGTCTAATATTATATAACTTCAAGAGCCATGCGTTTGGGCCATTGAGGCCATTACTTGGTGTGGGTTTATCCCATCATGCTTGGGCTTTTAATTTGTTCAACCATACATAACTTGGACTATTCACATATAGCTATCATCAATTAATTTGCCCACACTAGATTCATTAATAAATAAGGCTACATAATTTAGGGTTATTACATCCACCCTACCTTAATAAAATTTTCGTCCTCGAAAATTACAATTAAACTAAGTCTGGGTATTGCCATCGGATCTCATCTTCACGTTCCCAGGTTTCTTCTTCTGGGGTCCTTCCTTGCCATTGCACCCTCACCATCGGAATCACCTTGCTGCGGAGTCGCTTTTCTTCTCTATCTAGAATCTTGCAGGGTACCACCGAGATTTTCAAGTTGGGTCTTACTTCAACAGTATCCGGTAATACAACATGGGAGGGATCCACCAAATACTTCTTCAACTGGCTTACATGAAATACATCGTGAAGGTTCGCCAGATTGGGTGGTAAAGCTAATTGATAGGCTACCGATCGTACCCTTTTTAGAATCTGATAGGGACCGATATATCGTGGACTTAACTTCCGTACACCAAGAGCTCTACCAACACCAGTAACAGGGGAGAGTTTGATAAATACATGATCCCCTACTTCAAACTCCAGGGGTCGGTGCTTCAGGTCATAGTAACTCTTTTGTCGATCTTGGGCTTTCCGTAGCCTGTCGCGAATCATCTTGATCTGTTCTGTCGTTTCTCTAATCAGGTCTGGTCCGAACAACTCTCTGTCGCCAACTTCTTCCCAGCATATAGGTGTACGACACCTTCTTCCATAAAGTGCTTCGTACAGGGCCATACCGATACTGGCATGATGGCTGTTATTGTAAGAGAATTATGCCAATGGCAGGTACTGATCCCAACCACCTTTCTTCTCTAAAGCGCAAGCCCGTAACATGTCCTCGAGTGTTTGTATTGTCCTCTCAATCTGTCCTTCGGTCTGGGGGTGATAAGCCGTGCTCAATCGCAGTTGGGTCCCGAATACTTGTTGCAATGAAGAGCAGAATCGGGATGTAAACTTAGGATCTCGATCACTGATTATGCTCTCAGGGACGCCGTGCAACCTTACAATTTCCTTCACATAGATCTGAGCCAACTTCTCTGTCGTGTAAGTCCCTTTTACCGGTATGAAGTGTGCGGATTTGGTCAGTCTGTCGACTACCACCCAGATGGCATCGTAGCCTGCTTGAGTTCTGGGTAAACCTTTTACGAAGTCCATAGATATACTCTGCCATTTCCACTCCGGGATGCTCAAGGGCTGTAGGGTGCCTGCCGGTCGCTGATGTTCAATCTTTACTTTCTGGCACACCATGCATTTGCTCACGTACCTTCCCACGTCTCTTTTCATTCCTTTCCACCAAAAGTTCTTCTTAAAGTCTGCGTACATCTTGGTGGCTCCTGGGTGTATTGAATATTGACTCTTATGCGCCAGCTCCATGACTTCCTCCCTCAGGAGTTTTGTAGGACTACTATCCTCCTTTGGAAAGTAATTATGCCTTGCTGGTTCAGGCTAACACCAGATTGGTTCCTCGGTCTCTTCAAGCAGTCGACGGCTTGCTGAGCATGTTTGGTCCTTTCTAGTAGCTCGTCTAAGATTTGCACCGCCCAATATTCGGCCTCGCATTCGCTATTTGCCACTGCTAAGTCCAAGTTCCGAAGTTCCTCTATCAGTCGATGCTCGGCTATCATCATGCTCGCAACTCCTCTGGTTTTTCTGCTCAAGGCATCTGCGACTACATTCACCTTACCGGGATGGTATTGCAATTCAAAGTTGTAGTCCTTTATGAACTCCATCCAACGGCGCTGTCTCATGTTCAGCTCCTTTTGATTGAATAAATACGTGAGGCTCTTGTGATCACTATACACTGTTACAGTTGCGCCGTACAAGTGATGACGCCATATCTTCAAGGCGAACACGATCGCAGCTAATTCTAGATCGTGTGTGGGGTAGTTTTCCTCGTGCGACTTCAGTTGTCGGGATGCATACGCTACTGGTCTGCCGTGTTGCATAAGTACACACCCCAAGCCTATCTTGGAGGCATCACAATACACCTCGAATGGTTTCTCCGGGTCTGGCAGCGTCAGTACTGAAGCTGTTGTCAGCATTCTTTTTAACTCTTCGAAACAGGCTTCACATTCTTGGGTCCACACGAAAGGGACTTCTTTCCTTATCAATCGGGTAAGTGGCAATACCCGCTTCGAGAACCCTTCGATGAATCTCCTATAATATCCTGCTAGTCCAAGGAAGCTCCTTATCTCCGTGACAGTCTTTGGTCGTTCCCAGTCTACTGCTTCAATCTTACTGGGATCTACTGCTACTCCTTCATCTGAGATTACGTGTCCAAGAAATTGGATCTCTGGCAGCCAGAATTCACAGTTCGATGGTTTTGCTTGTAGTTGTTTCTCCCTCAAAACTTGTAGCATAATTCTTAGGTGTTCTGCATGCTCTTTTTTTCTCTTCGAGTATATTAGTATGTCGTCGATGAATACGACCACAAATCGATCCAAGTAAGGTTGGAATATCTGATTCATGTAGCCCATGAATACTGCCGGGGCATTAGTCAATTCGAAGGGAATGACCAAGTACTCGTAGTGTCTGTATCTCGATCTGAAGGCTGTTTTCGGGATGTCTTCCGGCTTGATTCGGATCTGATGGTATCCTGATCGAAGGTCGATCTTTGAAAACACCTTCGCACCTCTTAGTTGATCAATTAAGTCCTCGATACGAGGCAATGGGTACTTGTTCTTGACAGTCACTTTGTTGAGTTGCCGATAGTCCGTGCAAAGTCTCATTGACCCGTCATTCTTCTTTACAAATAGAACTGGTGCTCCCCACGGGGACACACTGGGTCGGATGAAATTCTTTCCTAGCAAGTCTTCTAGCTGCTTCTTCAATTCTACTAGTTCAAGGGGAGACATGCGGTAGGGTGCAATTGAGATTGGCCCAGTCCCGGGCATAAGCTCAATAGAGAACTCCACTTCCCTTTCAGGGGGAAAAGTGGTAATGTCGTCCCGAAATACATCCTCGAATTCGTTGACCACGGGAATGTTCATCAGCGGCGTCTCACTTGCACCTACCAGGCCAGCTATTAGCATGAAAGTACAATCTCTTGATTCGACCGGTGAAGTACTGGGGAGTGGGGTCTCCATCCTTTCTCCGCCGACTATTATACTTCGGCTGGTACAATCAATTACTATGCGCTGTTTGGCCAGCCAGTCCATTCCCAATATTAGGTTAGTTTGGCTAAGGGGAGAATTATGAAGTCTTGGTTGTACTTCTTTCCCTTGTATCAGAATTCTACATTTCTACATATAAAGTGAGACACGGTCACTTCCCCCGTCGCAGAGGTGACTTGCATTGGGGATTGCATTGGGATCATAGTTAAGTTAAAGGCTTTTGCCACATAGTCGGCAATGAAGGAATTGGTCGCACCAGAGTCAAATAAAACATATAGTTCTTCACCATATATATTGATCGTACCTTTAACTAGTTCGACTGCCTGGTCCGCCACATGTTGGTCTAGCGTGTAAACTCTGCCCATCCTTCGCTGCTGGTTGTTGTTCATTCCATTGTGGACAATCTTTGATGAAGTGTCCATCTTGGCCGCACTTGAAGCATTTCATCGATCCGCTCAAACAATTTCCGAAATGTGCCTTCCTACATTTGGGGCAATTGGGAGCCCTACTGCTGTTTCCTCAGGGGTACCCGGGCCTCTTAAACTTGTGGTCATCAAGCCTGGGCTGCCATGGTCTGCCTTCGCTCTTTCCTCTCCATGGTCCGTTCCTAGTCATCGGAGCTTTGTGTCTGGATCCGCTGGTCTCTGCGGGCTTCCTAGTTTGCAAACCGACCGCCTCCACCTTTCTACATCGGTTTACCAGGGTGGCCATGTCACAGGTGTCGTTGCCAGCTACCAATTCCTCAATCCTAGTGGACAGACCCCTTTGAAATTTTGCCGTCAGAAAATCTGGCATGGTCGGTAAGTCGCCAATCAGAGTAGTTCGCTGAATTTAGCGTGATATTGGTCCACCGTCATGTTCCCTTGTATGAGTCGGTCGAATTCGCCTTGCTTGCTGTCCCGGATTGACATCGGGAAATACTTCTCCAAGAACATTTCTTCAAATACAGCCCAAGTAATCGCCGCATTTTGCATCTCCAAAGGTTGAGACGCATTAGCCCACTAATAATGGGCGTCTCCTTCCAACATGTACACCGAAAATAGTACCTTTTGATCTTGCTGCATTGGACCACTCTGGATATTTTGTCCATAGCCTGCAGCCACTGCACAGCCATGATCGGGTCGTGTCCTCCTTGAAAGGAGGGTGGTTTATGCTTCCTAAATGTCAGCAGTAGATCTTGATTATTCTGGCCCGCCGCTCCATGGTTCGGGGGCGGTTGGGGACCACCACCACCGGCTCCTCCGGTGCCTGAGCTGCTCGCGGTGTTGTTATGGGTTGTGTTGTGAGGGTTGCGTCTTATTTCATTCAGAATATTCTGGAACATCTCCCCCGCTTTTGTCTGCATCTGTGTGATGGTATCCCTTAAGGTATTGATTTGGCCTTGCATGTCCTCAGGACCTTGAGGATTGTTGCGGGTTGGTGGTCTACGCGGTGGCATATTGCTGCACATATGTTACAGGGTATAACAAAGGGAGTTAGAGAATAGTCTTTACTCCAAAGATCAGAAAATGCTCTGATACCATTAAATGTAACACCCTCTTTATATACTCAATCCATAGGTGTTAACATTGCTTAAATTCATACTTAGCACGGAAGACTTATTCTAAACGTGGTCTACTTTGGATTCTAAGAGGGATTAATTTCGTTCTTCTTCCCTCCAAGCTAACAATTGTAGTTATCCATTTAGTCATGAGTTCTTAGCGTCTACGGTTTTCCCCAAAGCCTAGGGTACATTATGTCATGATTCGTATTCATAGGAATTTCTAACTCATCTTGTGATCTACTTCTATTCATCCTTACTTTAATCACCATGTACAGTTTTATTATTAGGTCATCCTATTATTCTAAAATTCCAGCCACACATGCAATGACCTTTGAGTTCTTTATGAAAAATTCCTACAAGTTAAATATCCCTTCTTGGTTTCCTTAATAAGTCGTAGGTATCATGTGAAGTCTTAGCCTTATTCATACCCCTAATGCATTAGGTGACATATAAAACTTAATCAATTACCCATAAATAACAAGGCATGGCCGAAATCTATAAGTCCTACTATTTAATTGCATAGTCCATAAAATATAAGGCCCTTTAAGTTCAAACACTCAAAGTATAATACCTTAACCGCAGGTTAAATGTCTAAAGTAGCATAAGTAAATAATCTATTACAGTCATCCAATTATAAATAAAGTGCATCACTCAATCCATAGGGACTCAGTATAGTCATAACCTCCAAATAATTCAAGCCATATAACATGCATAGCCTGCTCAATCTGTCCTTCATTATAAAGCTTAAAATTTTTATCCGAAAGTGACTGCGTAGCATCATCTTCAAGCCGTACCAATCTCTTGCCTTTCCTTACCCACTTGGTCATTTTTACTTGAAAGGGGGATCCCCAAAGAGGGGTGAGATTGGGGGTCTCAGTAAGGACTCACAGTTGGAGCAACCTCCAAACCATGATGCTTACTCCTGCAACTGTCATATAATAACATATACAATAATAGAATGGAAAATATTTGAAACATATTTGGAAGATAATCATGCTTTCAAATCATCATACCAATCCTGCCATGGCAATTACTCTCCATGGTCTTACGGACGAATACCCAGGGTCCTCGTCAGGTTGCCTCTGTGTTATTAGTGCACAGGCCATCATAACAAATCTTGCATGAATAAGACATTAGTTCCAAACAGCCAAACATATCACTGTAATCCACCATATAACAAATTGCAGTCAAACCAACACTTTACATAAAGGGGTGGCAACCATAGGGAAACTACTACAACAACCATAAATCACTTACACAGTGGTCTTGTCTTTTTACTTTCCAAGAGTTCAAGTTCGGCTCTGGTCTTCCCTTGTACCTTTGGTTCGGCCTAATAAAATAATGAGACTTAAGAGATGATTCTAAAAAAACTCACTTAGTCTATAACTCACATGTAGGTTCGGCCCTTTAGGATGTAGGTCTCAGAAAATGATTTTAACAACATGGGTTTATGCATAGCATTTTAACATTTCGGTTAACATGTAAAATCCAACAAGGTTTTCCTTTTCTTTTAGTTCTCAAGAATTTGAATGAGCGAAGAAGGTTTGTATTCCTTTAGCCTTTATAAAACTAAAATATTTAAGAGGGAGATTATAACCTAAACATGGAGTCTAAGGGACCTTACCTCAAGGATGATGTTTGATGGTGATTCTTCCACCAATATGTCACTCTTGCTTCTAAGTGTCACGAGTTCTTCTAAGTGTCCTGATAAGTCCATGAAATAATACTTACAATGTATGGTTTTTAATATGAAAATGTAAAAAAAGAATACACTTTGTGTTAATAGATACCCCAAATTGAATTAAGGTGGATGATTCTGATCTAAATGCTAATGGGTTTTTTTTTCTTATTTGCATTCTTCAGGCCCAATTGTGATACAGCCCAAGGAAAGAAAGGAAAGAGAAAGGAAATAATAGAGAAATGAGAAAGCAAATCAGTGGCCCAAAAGAAAAGAAAAGAAGAAGAGAGAAAGAAGTCAGAATCGTGCGTCTTCTGAAAGAGAAAGAAAAAAACCCTAGCATAGACCGTCTAAGTGAGCCTACTCCATCTCAAGCTCTCCATCACGGTTCCCTCTCTGAATCGAGCAAGTAAACCAAAAACATCCTCTGATTTTCAACCTAGATATAGAACCATCACTTTCCACCACGGTTCAGTTTTTGAATCGGACCAACTTACACAAACCCTAACACCTTGTCTCTCGAACCGAACCCTAACCCTCATACAACCCATTTCCATCGTTTGCACCCTTTCTACCTGATTGACGCACCAAACCACACAATATCGCAAACAAACCAAAACCTAGCCACTATTTTGGATTCAGAAAAAGCCAAACAAAGATCCGTTACTTAGTGGATGCTGGAGCGATTGTGAGCACACGTCAGTGTACGGTTTGAAGGAACGACAATTCCATCCGATTTGTAAGAGCAGAGGAGTGGAGCACTGTGGGGACCACTCATTTGCAGCAGCGCGTCATATTGCTGAGCTGGAGAAAAAGAGGATAGTGTGCAAAGAGCCCTATAAAAGGGATATAGGAGTGAGTCATCGGGAGCTCTCTTCTGTTTTCTGATTTATGGTTTTTCTCAGTTTTTGTTTTCTGAACAATTTTGAGTTTCTTTTAATTTCTGTTTTGTAATGAGATTCTGGTTCATTTTGAGGAACTTGATGCATGTCTTTACAGCACTGAGATTGCCGGTTGTTAGGCCAGTGCTGTAATTGTAGTTTTTAGAATTTTTATTTTGTGAATTCTGTAGTTCTGTTACTGTTTGTAAGCCTCACCCCTATGGATAGTGGCTAACTTTTTAGAGGTTGGGTTTAGGTGATACCCAAACCTCAGTGCTTGTCAAATATTTGATTTCCTGGTTTTAATGTTTATATCTCAGTTGTTTAATGTTGTTTCTAATGTTTAACATTATCTGCATTTTGGCCAAATGTCAGATGTTTGGTTAGGATTTAGTTGTTGAGAAACAATTAATTCTGGATTCTGCATTAGACACATGAACTTAGATGAGAAATCATCTAAGGGATCTCAATTCAGAAATGAATGAGTCCTCATGTAATAGTGGACCTGAATCTTAAGAGTCCTAATCCCACTTGGCATAGAGATATGGAAGTGGGCAACTTTGGGATAAAATAATTTTTAAGAGATTAAAAATTAACAATACAGTCCTGTTAACAGAGAATCTTAGGATGAGCCTTTTGTTAATCAAATTATTTTTCAAGCATTGTGGGGAAGGAGAGCCAAAAACTCAACCCACCTTTTTAAACATCTTTATCAATTTAGATTTTCCAATTTCCTTTGTTATTTCATATTTCAATCTCTATTCCGTTTTCAAAATTTTTGTCACATCTTTCATTTAAGTTGCTCCATTCTTCATTCTTATTTTATAACTTAAGAAAGTAATTCAGAAAATTTTAAAAGAAAAGTGATCAGTAGTGTTTTAGGTCCATTCTAAATTATTTTTACTTTACAATTTTATATCTTTTATTTTCAAATAGTAACTCAATTTTAAGCAATTACAAATTTTAGTCATTTCAAAACGCCAACGATCCTTGTGGGAACGATAACTGGGACTTATAACAGCCCTATATTACTTGTTGTCGCGTATACTTGCGCGCATTACTTGCACAACTGTTAGCAAGGCAACAAGTTTTTGGCGCCGTTGCCGGGGATCGAAGCGTATATGATCAAGTTTCTGTGTGATTGCTATTTTTGAACTGCTTTTTTTTGCTGTTTTTAGTGTAGCTCATTTGAATTCTGTGTCAGTTTTGTTTAGTTATTAGTTCTATAGTATCTTGAATATTGGTAGTTTAAAATCTGTTCTGTTCATATTCTGTTTATTTTATGTCATTTAATTTTTCTTAGTTTCATTTTTATTTTAATTATTAGTTCCACCCTGTGTGAGGGTGAGTTATTACTGCCTTATAAAGCCGTCAGGCTGTGAACTGTCTTGGGACTTTTCTGCTTGCAGGTTCTTGTGTGTTTATTTTTTTTTGCTTGTTCTGCATAAAAGTTGGTTAGTAATCTAGGTGTTTTAGCTAAGCCAGGTTTACCTGTTTTAGTTAAAAGGGGTGCATGAGTGCAACTCCACACCCGTTCATATATAAATGATAATGATAGGTCCATGATGGACTTCATCATACCTGTGTTGGATG